>NC_084746.1:45527000-45529500 GCF_033978785.1 Entelurus aequoreus | reverse complement strand
AACACACACACGCACACACACACGCACACACAGTTGATGCAGGGTCAGATCTTGCTTTAATTTTTGGTTGAGACCAAGGATCTTGGACTTGAAAAGGTTGGTAACTGCAACAACATACGACAATACCCAACAATGTAAGACAAAGTTATTGCATGTATCACATCTCCAGTTATTGCATGTATCACATCTCCAGTGTTTAAGCTGTGATTTCTGGCAGTGCTGCCATTCGATCCCCATCATAACAAAGACACTCACTGTGCAAGGTTCCCATATGTGACCTGTCAGGCACTCTCGCTATATATAAATATCTTTTGAGTTTGTGCGACAGGCACGGTATTATTATTGTGCACGCCATCACTTTTACTCACCAGCTGAATGAATGATGATGATTTAGCAAGTTCACGAGCATGCCCCCCTGAATGACATGAACTTTTTATTGCAGGGTAGGAATGGGCAATATGGCCTAAAGTCTATATTGCTATGTATATTGCAGTCTCCTCCGATAACGATATACATCACTATATATTATTTGGTATGCAAATGATAAAATAACTTTTTCAAAACAGGTTACCAAGGCCCCTAATTGCAGGTATGTGAGCACCCTTGGAGAAATAGAGGAACATTGAGAGAAAAAAGAGGAACATTTCTATCGGCACAAAGTGATGTCACACAAACCCCAAAAGAACATTTTGAAAATTAAGAATACATTAGTGCATTTCTACACTATATTTTACCTTTAGATTTAATCCCATCTACCAATCTATTTTGGCTGTCTTTTGACACTTCCATGTCCCATGTAATGTACCACAGAATTGTTATTTTTTGTGTGATAATTTACTTTCTCATGTTATTGTCATTGAAAATGTAATGTTAAATTATTTAACATGCATGCAAGTAACTAATTTCCCATTTGGCAACTCTATCCTGTGGCCACACCCAAATCTATCCTGTGGCCACACCCAACTCCATCCTGTGGCCACGCCCAACTCTATCCTGTGGCCACGCCCAACTCTATCCTGTGGCCACGCCCAAATAATAAATACTTCTGGTGTTGTGACCTCCGTTACAATCCATCACGTCAAAAATGTACCTTCTCGCTGATTACTAAATATGTACTCAAGAACTACATATGGTTTGGAACTAACAGTGTTCGGATTGTAATCATTCCCGTCCTGCGGCTTTTAGGCAAGAGGAAAACCGAGTACCTGCGACTGAGGCTAGCATACAAGAAATTTTGTTTGGATCGTAATTTTACTGACATTTCACTTAAAAAAAAACAGAATATCGCGAATATTAATAATGTTAAAAACCGCGGATTTCCGCGTTTTCGGGAATATTTCACATGCCTGCAACTTGGCTGCTGACGTATGGAGTAACATGCAGTCGTGGTCAAAAGTTTACATACACTTGTTAAGAACATAATGTCATGGCTGTCTTGAGTTTCCAATAGTTTCTACAACTTATTTGTTTGTGATAGAGTGACCACAGAACTTTCCTCCAGAAGGTGTTATCTTTGTCCATGTGATGTCAGATGAAACAAAAATTGAGCTGTTTGGCCACAATACCCAGAAATAGGTTTGGAGGAGAAAAGGTGAGGCCTTTAATCCCAGGAAATCCAAGCCTACCGTCAAGCATGGTGGTGGTAGTATTATACTCTGGGCCTGTTTTGCTGCCAATGGGACTGGTGCTTTACAGAGAGTAAATGGGACGATGAAAAAGGAGGATTACCTCCAAATTCTTCAGGACAAGCTAAAATCATCAGCCCGGAGGTTGGGTCTTGGGCGCAGTTGGGTGTTCCAACAGGACAATGACCCCAAACACACATCAAAAGTGGTAAAGGAATGGCTAAATCAGGCTAGAAATAAGGTTTCAGAATGGCCTTCCCAAAGTCCTGACTTAAACGTGTGGACAATGCTGAAGAAACAAGTCCATGTCAGAAAACCAACAAATTTAGCTGAACTGCACCAATTTTGTCAAAAAGAGTGGTCAAAAATTCAACCAGAAGCTTGTGGATGGCTACCAAAAGCGCCTTATTGCAGTGAAACTTGCCAAGGGACATGTAAGCAAATATTAACATTGCTTTATGTATACTTTTGACCCAGCAGATTTGGTCACATTTTCGGTAGACCCATAACAAATTCTAAAAGAACCAAACTACAACAATGTTTTTTTTTTACCAACAAGTATGTGCTCCAATCACTCTATCACAAAAAAAATAAGAGTTGTAGAGATTATTAGAAATTAACATTATGTTCTTTACAAGTGTATGTAAACTTTTGACCATGACTGTATACATATTGCGGCCTTCCAAAAATACAGAAAGATGGGGCGCCCCTCAGACCCATTGTCAGCAGCATTAACTCTGTGACATACAATATTGCTAAGTATGTGGCCAACATCTTAGCACCTTTGGTTGGCAAAACTACACATCATGTCCAAAACTCAACTGACTTTGTAGCGAAGATCAAAGATCTAAAACTGGACAAAAATGAAACTATAG